>NC_083762.1:66504514-66539720 GCF_963514075.1 Conger conger | reverse complement strand
CCCCTCTCTTAAAACAGAAACGCCGCCGCGCTTCCCAGCCTGCTTTTAGGACAGGCCTGCGGCGGGCCCCACCGAAAAAACAGGCGCAAGCCTTTTCTCATTCTCGCCGACTTTTGAACCCGCGACCCCACATTAAATGGTACCCTCAATGGCCAAATGTCGGTTTGTTTTTTTATAAATGCGCCTATTTCTGGTGAAAACGGCGGATTTGGAAGTTGACCAGAGCGGTGAGTACTGTGTAATGAGTCCAGTCCCTTGGCTCACACTGGCGGATTTTTGCATTGTCCTGTTTAATTAGCAAACGGGCCTACCTACCGATTTTTTTCACACCCTGCGCGTCTCTGTAGCTCCTGATATTTGGCTTTATTGCTTAAAATTGTCGCCTGCTGTCACCTGTCAGTGATTCAGCTTTTCGTGTCTCTCTCTCTCTCTCTCTCTCTCTCTCTCGCTCTCTCTCTCTCTCGCTCTCTCTCTCATATGCAGTTGGGCTCTGATCTAAATCTATATTTCCTGATAAATCAAAAAATTGCACCTCTGCTCATTGTCGCTCATGTACCTTGTGTAGAGACACGTCGACCTGGATGGTTGGCGGTGATTTTTTTATAATTTAATTGGATCTGAGGTGGATTCCTGTGCCAGAGTGCTGACAGATCTGTAAGTGATGATATCTAGTGGATGAACTTGCATTGACCCGGGTCATAATGTCCTCACCTGGGTCAACCAGGTTATTATGTCCAGAGACTTCTGACCTGTGTGTTTGGGAGTGGTGGTGTGTTTTCTGGCATGAGTGTGTGTGAATGCGTGTGCCAGTGTCTTTCAAGTGTAAATGGCCTAGTCTCCTAACACAGCAGCAATAACACTGCAACTTCTGACTCCTGCTCGACCTCTTTCCCTGTCCCCTCTCTCTCTCTCTCTCTCACTCTCTCTCACTCTCTTACACACACACACACACACACACACACACACACACACACACACACTCGCCAGGTTGTGCGCAGCGTGAGGTTTTAGTGCTCGTGCGATGTTGGCAGCGCTACACCTGCAGTCCCCGCCTCAGGGCTGCTCTTCCCGGATCGATGGTGCAGGGATTCTCCGCAGATTCACCGATCCGTTCATTAAATCATTAGGATGGGTAATCCCATTCAGCCTGCTCCCTGTAATAGCCCATTCTCTTGCGATAAAGATCTGTCAATCTGCGTGCTATCGATCCGGGTGAGCTGTGTGCCGCGCTCCCGCGTGGCCTCTGCTTTCTGATGTGGCCCCTTGTGGCCCTTGGCTCTCTGGCCCTCACCACAGACGGCAGGCCCCAGCCCTTGAGGCTAATGGCGTCTGCAGGTTTCTGTGGTTTCTGTTTTGAATCAAAGCCAGAGACTCTGTGACCCTCCAGCCCTAGAATTCGAGAACCCTGCTGCAAATGGTGGTTGGTCTCAGCCCTCACTTCCTGTGGAGTAGTTGGCCTCAGACCTCACTTCCTGTAGACACAAGTTGGTCTCAACCCTCACTTCCTGTAGAGAAGTTGATCTCAGACCTCACTTCCTGCTGGCTGTGGTTGGTCTCAGACCTCACTTCCTGTAGACGGTGGTTGGTCTCAACCCTCACTTCCTGTAGACGGTGGTTGGTTTCAACCCTCACTTCCTGCCGGCGGTGGTTGGTCTCAGACCTAACTTCCTGTAGAAGGTGGTTGGTCTCAAGCCCCCCCCCCACTTCCTGTAGATGGTGGTTTCTTTTGATACTTCCTCTTCCCTTTGGTTGAGACTCCCGTTAATGTATACGTGCCCATTTGCCTTTTTGTTTTTGTCAGCAAGCTCACTTAACCGCTTGGCTGGCTGTCGGCGGACCTGGACTTCATCAGGATGACCAGGGTCAGGGTAGCGGAACTGTGGCCCTCCCCTCTCCAAAGCCTCTGCAATTACCTTTAATAAACATCCAGAGGAACTGAGAGAATCGCCTACCAGCAGATAAATTCATTTCAGCCCAGAAGATTAATTTCCAAAGAGCTCCGAAAACAAATATTTCAATTATGTTTGAATAGAAAGCAAACGACACCACATGCTGTCAGAAAACAGGACAGGCGTCCAGATAGACAATTCGTTCATTAGTGCGCTCGCTCTCACACTCTCTCTCTCTCTCTCTCTCTCTCCCTCCCCCTCCCTCCCCCTCTCTTTTCTCCTCCTGCTGTGTGAGCAGTCTCCTATTAAAAGATCATATATGCTCGGTTACAGGCCTTTTAAAATCAGGGTCCCGAGTAAATGTCTGTTTTGTTTCTCCCCACCCCCCAGTGCGATATTTAAAAAATATATATTAATCGGCCTATTTAGCCGATTTTTATTCTGCCCCTGGACAGAGATGTAACCTTTTCTGAAGGCTGGGGATCTAAGGAGTCTGCAACAGTCGGACCTGCCTTGTCCTATAGGCGCTCGTCGTTCAGACCAAAGAGCTCCTTTGAGTTTTGTAGCTTTGGATCATCGCCTCTAATCTGTCATTTCCTTCCAGCGGCTGATCTCTCTCTGACCCCCCCCCCCCCCTCCCCTCCCTCACAGAAGAGCAAAGCGTCGCTAACTCTGCGGCTTTGTGCCGGCTCCCCGGCCCCGATCCGGCCCCTTTGTCTGCGGGCGATTGCGTGTCCTCTCCCCGGGCGCGCTCCTGACTCCCGTCTAAGGCGCCGCTCGGAGGCGCTCTTAATCGCCCGGGTTTTGCGCGGTCTGAAAAGCCCGTTACCTCTTAATCCGCTTGTTTGTGTTTTGTTTCATCTTCGCGCGGAGTTCGGCGCGGTAAGCGCGTCGGAGAGGAATCAAAGCCGGCGTTAAGCGCTGCCTCTGTTGCGGTCGGCCCCTGTGACACGCTGCGGCGGGCGCGGGGGGAGGAGGGGGGGTGTAGACACGGCTGTTGCCGGTTTATGCATAATGGAGCAGCACCCGGAGGCAGACACTTTTTTGGCTTTTGTTCCGTTTCTGACGGTGGATTTGCGCTCTCTACAACGCTCCTGTTCCGGGAGAGTTTGCTCCGGAAAACTCATGCGCTCTAACTGGAAAAATAAGTTTGGAGCGTGTCTACTGTACTAATTGGGATGCATTAGTTTGTGCTCCTAACTGTGTTTCAACTTGGGTGCGCATGTGCTCCTTGGACAAAATGTTGGCATAGAGCCCTGTATTGGGGGGACAAGAATTGGCCTGTGCAGATAAACTTTAGGAAGCTGGAATATTTATCCGATACCGTGGCCTTCCAAATAGGAAATACGCAGTCAGTCATGCAACTTGTACATACACGCATAGTCATCGGCAGCTGGTGATTCTGAACGAAAACATTGAGTTCTCTGCCGCAAAAATCTGTAGTACATATCCCCCTGCCCCCCCCCCCCCCCCCCCCCCTCCGCAGGGCTCTGACACGAGTCCAACGGGCCGCGGGATTGGCCGAGCCGAGTTTGGCGGCGGCTAGATTTCCCCCGGAGTCATAATTAAGGCTGCTGCCGTCCCCACGGTCATCCAGATGGGCGTTTCTGCCGGGGCCTCTCTCCGTGACACGTGCGCATATGCTACACTCACTGCACAAGCACCGAAATGGCCGCTCGCTCTGTCAGCTTCAATTTATTTATCTGTGCGGACGGCGTTCCGTGTTTGTTCTTGTTTTTTTCCGTCCCCCCTCGACACTCGTAGAAGGTATGTTCGCTCTGATTGGATAATTGGCACCGCAGAAGGGCGAATCTGGCTGCCCGGGCCTTTAACCAGATGTCCAGCGATTCTAATTAAGCTTTGGGTTTTTAAGAGGCCTCACGCAGTGGAGAACCCAGGTGGCTGCTTTAGTGGGCCCCATCATAAAGAACATGATTGCCATCAGTAGATAGAGCGGCTAACGGGGATGTGATGAGTTTTGCGTTTAGCGTTTCCCCGTAAGGCAGCCGGGTGCGGCGGTGTTGGGTCACACACGCAGATGTGCGCGTGTGCGCTGCACATCTGTACGCGTCTGCACTGCACTGCAGGCAATGCCTTGGCCTACACGTTGGGTTAAAATACAGAGCCCTGTGCTGGGCCTCAGACGCTGTTAGAGATGGTCTCTGACGATGGTGAAGGGATGCTAACACACACACACACACACACACACACACACACACACACACACACACAGACACACAGACACACAAACACACGCACACAAACACACACACACACACACCTGCTTAGACACACACACACACACACACACACACTTGCTTAGACACACACAGACACACACACACACACACACGCGCACGCACACAGTTATCACTTTCAGAATGGACCAAATGCCACGGCTCTGTGATGTTCAGACAGGCAGTCTCTGGTGTGGTGGTTTTGCCCTGAAAGGTAAATGGTGAGGAATGGATCTATTTAAAGAGCGTTTGGAGATCAGCCATCAGAAAAAGCCTGCTGGGCAAACTAACAGCAGAGACAGACCGATGAAGTCATAAAGCATCTCCTGATACCACTCTCCACAGTTTCTCACTCTAACCTGCGTCCTGTGCAAAGTCCTACTTCAGACGGCCGTCGTTCAGAGTATTAACAAATCGTCTTTGTACAAACATTTATATCCAAAACCACACAGGCTCACACAGTGCATAACATTTTATCATCTATTTGGCAGGCGCTTTTACTCAATTCAATGTAAAAAGAGCATAGCAAAGGTCGTTGGAGCGAGTACAAAACACAGAAGTCATTAGTCCTAATGCGGCTCTAAAATGGCAGCCGGTCCCCGCAGTGCCTGGGTCGTAGTTAGCGGTATAGCGGAGCCCCCTGCGGTAGGCTGCTGCCCATGCCCGCCCTGCCGCCGTGGAGATTTACAGATCTGCTCCTCGACCTTGACTGAAGCCTTGAACCGGGAAGTGTTTTAAAATAAAAAGCGTATTTTATTGTGGAACACAGAGCAGGGACAGAAAGCTGGCAGGGAGCAAAAAGGCACTGCTCTACTGAGGCCTTCAGCTCTGTCATAACTTACAGTAGTACTCCACTGCAGTGTGTGCTGTACACACTCCTCTCTGCTGTGCGGTGTGTAAGTACTCCTGCACTGTGTGTGCGGTGTGTAAATACTCCTGCACTGTGTGCTTTGTAACTCCGTGGTATGTGCCGAGTAGCATAATCTCGCTAACTGTTGCTTCTTTGTTCAGTGATCTGCATGTGTATTCAGCTAAAGGCTGATGGCATTTGATTGGGCTACATGGTACCATGCCTCAGAGGGGAGATTCACGGGGAGACCAATGTGTCTGTCGCTCTCTCTCTCTCTCTCTCTCTCTCTCTCTCTCTCTCTCTCTCTCTCTCTCTCCACCCTCGTTGTCTGTATCACAGCTGAGAAATCACTGCTCTTTGTGGAGTGTCCGACCTCTGCACACCATCAAACTGGGATTGTTGATTGCAAATTTGTGAGATTGCTAAAGATTTCTTTTTCAAAAGGTAAATGAGCCAATTACGGGTTTTTTTTGATACAGCCTTTTTAATGGACGAAAGGCTAAAGGGTAACAACGGAGAATTTCTTAAGCTGCTAGCATTTTGTTTATTTAAAAGAACAAAGTCAGACCTGTCTTAATAGGGATGGCCTCTAGTCCCTAGACAATATTCAAAATGACAGCCCTGCATTCCCTATGCAGTAATACGTTTATGTTCGTATGCACAGATATATATAACGCTGCCGAATATGGCTTTGTTGTAAAATGTGGACGAGTAACAGGGCCAAGAATCATCACCCCCCGGAGCCTCTTATTTCTTTAGTGTAAAAAAAAAAAAAAAAAACCTCCTCGCTCTTCATGTTCAGAGGACAGGTAATGTATCTTTGTGACCATGGTTCATGATTTGGTGTAGCACCTGGTTTGTTGTCCACTGGAACTGTAATGCGCTGCCACTGCGAATCGAAACCGTAGACTAGAAAAAAAATCTGTCAGGTCTGTGAAAGCATTTTGAAACTATGGAAGTGAAGTTTTTGGACTGGAAGCCCTGAAACGAGCTAAGTCCGCTGAGTACAGCACGTCCACGAAGACCGTACGGGAGAGCGACTTGGCAGTGCTAATCTGTCCCTCGTTTGTCCACAAATTATTACTGTACACTGATTGCGACTACATTTTGTTGTGCGAAAATTATAGACTTTGTATTTTTACTCTGTTGTTGCTGTTGACTTGCATTGAAAGGGGTGGATGGCACTTGTACTGGAGCTAACCACACTCACAATATTGGGCAGTGTCTCAACAAGACCAGGAAATGAGCCTCAAAGCTGGGTTTTGTAGCTCTTTCCCTGGAGAGTCCACTGTAAAGGCCCTTATCGGTGCATCAGAGGCCCAGTGTGGTGAACACCCGTTTCTACGCACTCAGGCCCTGGTTCTGTGGCGTAAAGGCCCGGTTCTACACGCTCAGGCCCCGGTTCTGTGGCGTAAAGGCCCGGTTCTACACGCTCAGGCCCCGGTTCTGTGGCGTAAAGGCCCGGTTCTACACGCTCAGGCCCTGGTTCTGTGGCATGAAGGCCTGGTTCTACACGCTCAGGCCCTGGTTCTGTGGCGTAAAGGCCCGGTTCTACACGCTCAGGCCCCGGTTCTGTGCCGTAAAGGCCCGGTTACAGTGAGGCCCGGTTCTGTCTGACAGCTGTGTTGAATGTGTTGGTTCACAGCGGTTTGTCTGAGATCGGGCTGTTTAGGTGCATTCTGGGAGCGGTTGTCTCCTGATTGCCAATTATCATAAATCTTAGCAGAGCTTGGGAGTCCTGACACTTGCCAGCGCTTGCAGATGATCATCATTAAGTGGTCGCTGCCTGAATGGCAGTAAAATTGACCCCACTGACAATGCAGGTCAATGCGGCCTGCTTTACACTCCCCCTCACACATCTTCGCCGCAATCCGCTACTCCTGACATTTTAATTTGGAGTAAAGAGGACACCGCTGGTCATTCTGAAGGAGTTTACTTGATATTATAAATCTGTTTCCTTGTAAATTGTTAATTCCCCTTTGGCTCCTGTACAGAAGCCAGCTTCCCCCCTCCCCCCTCACACACAGTAAGTAGAAAAGGCAACTGAAAAACCGGAGCGAGAAGGGAATGGCGCAGGTGGAAAACGGCCATCAAAATGGCCGCCGTTTCAGACAAGGTCTTGTCGACTCTTCTCGAGCCCTCCTCCGGCCCGGGACTATGTTTTACATCCTGTGAATAATTGAAGATCATCTGTCTAAAGCGTCACATAAAATTACATTGCGTTACGTTCATTTTGCCAGACGCTTTCATCCAAAGCGACGTACAGTAAGTGCATACAAGAAGGTCATTAGAACAGTCACATTAGCGTGGAATACGGAAGCGCGTAGCGGGTTTAGCGACACCCTCGCCCGTTCTTTCGGTCGCGCTCGCCTCCCCCTCCCCGGTCCTCTCTGAGCTGACCTTTTTTTGAAGCAGAAGAAAGGGCGCCTGAAGACGTTTTCGGCGGCGTTAAAGTGGCTCGTCACAGCGCGCCGTGTCGTGTGTCCGGTGCGTCACGAGGAGGTCTCGCCGGGCCGTTCAAAAGGCGGGCGACCGCAGGCGGGCGCGTAGCGATCGCTGAGGAAGGCTCCTCGGTCTGCTCCCGCGCTCTTTAAAGGACATTCACTCCGCAGAGGAGTAGGACTCTATCTGCCCGCCTACAGGTGTTTAGCAAATGGAATATTAAAGTTTAATGGGCTATACTTCCCCCCCCCCCCCCCCCGCTTCCTCCCGGAGCGCCACTACAGAGAGGCAGCTGGGCCCACCGGCCCGGGGTCACATCACGAGATTGATTTCAGATTTGGGCAGGCGGTCCATTATTTATGATTGTGGGGTCCAGCTGCGGGATCTGAAATGTTTGCCTGCTCTCAATGACCTGAATCTGGGGCGTCTCGCGCCCGCGCCCGGGCTCTGGCATTTGGGCCGGTGGTGGAGACGGGCTTCTTCATGCCGCACGGCGAAGGTGGAGGTGGTAAAGATTCAGCTTGGATATCTATTCTGTTAAAGATGCCACTTCTGCATCTTTAGTGCGTGGTTACGGTCAGGCTTTGGCGCTGTGTGCACAGTAAAGATTCAGCTTCGATGTCTATTCTGTTAAAGATGCCGCTTCTGCATCTTTAGTGCGTGGTTACGGTCAGGCTTTGGCGCTGTGTGCACAGTAAAGATTCAGCTTTGATGTCTATTCTGTTAAAGATGCCGCTTCTGCATCTTTAGTGCGTGGTTACGGTCAGGCTTTGGCGCTTTGTGCACCAAATCTATTCTGTTAAAGATGCCATTTTCATGTCGGTGTGGTGAAGGCAAAGCTTTGGTATGTTGTGTCGGGTAAAGGGGAAGGTTTGGTTTTGGTCAGGTAAGAAAGTTGGATACCTCTTGAGTGAGGGCTTCAGGAACACAGACCCACCGGGAACTGCCCCCCCCCCCCAGTAACATCACCTACCTCGGATGTTCTTCCTGAAGTATCCTTTGAATGGCGGAATTTACCATCGGGGCGAGTCTGTGGAGCGTGGCAGAGTTGGAGATGACGGCTGTGCTGGTGTAGGTGGCTGGGTGAGGTCAGCGGTGGGGGCTCTCATTAGAGCGCCCCCCCCCAGCCTTCCCGCTGGCTCTGCCGGTGGGGGGGGGGGTTTGATGTGCCGTTTCTGCACGGCCGAACCCGACGGCAGCGTCTGCAGATGGCCGCCGCTGTTTCCGCGATGCTTGCCGGACTCCCGGCTGGCGGTCGGGTGACCCCCCCCTCCCCCCCCGACTGCGCTCTCAGGAACAGCCGAGGTGACACGCCGACGATATCGACGGACGGAGCGGCGTTTATCCGTTTTTCTGCCGCGACAGACTGGTGGGTGTGGAGAGCACTGTGCTCACAACCCCGAGTCCTGACACCTGCCTGCTCCGCTCTCTCTCCGGAGCCCTGGCTGCTTCCCTCTCTCTCCCTCTCTCCCCCTCCCCCTCTCTTTCCCCCTCTCTTTCCCTCCTTCTCTTTTGTGCTACCCTGACTGCTGCTCAGCTGCAGTCTCATGGTCTCAAAAACATATCTCAGCAACCTGTGATTGCTTCAAGACACTAGTGGCATAGCACTAGCAAATAGGAATTCATGTAGCAGTTTTGTGTGAAATGTCATATTTTATATTTCAAAGTCATATTTCAGCATCTTTAAAGGAGATTAACACTTAAATATAACCAGAAAAATAATTTATGCACTCTAGCAATGCAATTGACATCCCGTTTCAGATGTATACACTAGTTAGCCAGCTATTGCGTTAGCACATTTGAGCCACACTCTCCATGGTGTTGAATGTGTTTGTCTGTAGCTTCTGTGCCAGAGACCAGTGTTTGTAGGCCATCTTCACGTGTGGCATGTTCTTTTTGGGGGGGGGATTATGTAAGAAATGCAAAATATGAAGTGCTTTTTCGCACTAGCTGATACCGTGCCTGATTTACAGTTTATGGATGCTCTTCGCTGTATAGCCAACTCAAATTTCCCCACTGCCCACAACAAAGGGTGCGACTTGTCGTCCTGTACTTTGTGCGAACCGCTTGATACAAACGGCTACATGTCTGCAGTTACGAGCATGTTGAGGTGTTTTTTGATTGCATGGAAAATCAATGCAGCTTGACTCTGATAAAAGCGTAATCATTCTCATCTCAGATGGGCTAAACGAGCCAATATGCCACTACCTTCAGACTTCAGAATGATGTCTTTAAAATCTCTTACTACTTTCACTTTGTGATATAGACCGATTCTCAACCCCCAAAAATTGATTGAAGGCCTTTTTTTTTTTTTTTTTCTTGCACATTTATTTTTGTTATAAAATTCACTGTCACTCAACATTTTTCTAGTGGCAGTAGCTATGAAGTTTGGAGAAGACCGCTTTTATTTTGAAGTTGTGGAGCTGGAAGCCATGTTTAACCCAGAGTAATGTCTTTTGGTGGGGAGCAGCCGTTTTACCAGAGAAGGGGAAAAAAAAAAACTGGCTGAAATTCAGTTCCCTGCAGATTAAGAAATGAATAATTAATATCCATCGGAGTCTGAGGTCTTTTTTTAAACATCTTCGCAACTGCCGTCCGTGACTTCCTAAAAAACGTTTTTGAATAAAATGTATATTAAGCGCACATAGTGGGCATACGGGACGGATGTCAGACTCCGTATGCTGTTTCCGTGGTGAATAAGATGGCTTCCTCGGCGAGGAGATTGATATACAGTAGAGTTGGCAGGCGGGCGCCTGTTGGAGGGGGCTCTGGTGACTCTGTTTGGGGCTTGGCTGGTCGCAGCAGATGCTCCAGACGCGCTGAAAAACATTGATATGCAGGCCCACGCGGCCCCGGAGAGGCAGCTGCTCTGAGCGTGTGGGCCCCTGTCCTTCAGTTACACCACCAGCCCATCAATCTGGAGCCGCCGAAACGCAACTAACGCCCGCGGTCGGGTCGCCGGCGGGAAGCGCCCCGCCCGCTTCTGCCTAAAGTCCGCCTCGCCGCATCGCAAGTGGCGGGTCAGGAAAATGTTAACGTTCCTCCTGACGAGGGCTCCGACCTCTTCCTAGGGTTTAAACGGTTCTGCGGTTCTGTAGATTTACCAGATTTCTCTGTTTCTGGTTCTTTGCTTTACTCAGGGTTCTCTGGTTATGGGAACGTTCTGGGTACTGTAGTCGAGTACAGAATGTCCATTTCCACAGTAGTTTGGTCAGGCCCCTTAATTACTTTTCAGATAATGTAAGATTGGAATGTTCTTTGCTCAATGTTGGAGAGACACAAATTTCAGTGGTAAGGTTCATCCCCGGGTCCGTACAGTGTGGTGTCTGTTTAGGCTGTAGTAAATGGCGCATGCTGTGAATGCTCCAAATCCATTGCGGTGTTGACCTGCAAACATATCACACCTTACCCAAAATGGCCACCACGCAGTTTCCTGACTGAAGATTGAAGATTGCGATGGAAGGTCACATCCCCCCCCCTTGTCTGATTCATAGCCAGCTACCTACAGTAAGCGTACCGCACTGCCACACGAAAAGCAATGATGTTCCCTACTTTCCTAAAGTTGCTGCGGAGAAGACTGTCTGGTAAGCGAATGTATAATAAAAGTTCAAAAGCCTATTTCAGGATCCATTTGTCATCGCTAGCGGTCCGGCCACGGGTTTGGTCAGCCGGGCTAGCTGCGCCGTATTTGTCAGGATAAAGAACAGCGGGTTTTCCAGACCCTTATTTACTGCTCTGTGGGATACGCAGGGCTGGAGCTGACCCTGGAGCAGATTGATTTGTGAGGATGGATGAGTGTTGGCCAAGTCCGGAACGCTCTCCCACCCCCCCCCTCACCCCAACCCCCGCTCCCAAACCGCCGGCCGCTCGCTCCGAGGCTCCCCGGGCGCGTCCCGCCCAGCGGCGGGAGGATTTCAGCGGAGCGGGCAGCCGGGACGAACCCCTCTCTCCCCCCAGACTCTTCCCCGGAGGCGGGATTAATAAGGCTGCTGAACACGGCGGCCGCCTGCTACAGGAGCAGGCTCGGGGGATCAGGGAGGGCTTTACGGCCTGAGCCGGCAGCCGCCTCCGCACTCAGCGCCGCGCCTCTATCCCCTCGAGGCGAGTCTCGTCCGCCGAGCACAGCCGTTATTACCGCCGTCGCCAGCTTCCGCGCAACCGGCGTTTGACACTCGGAGCCCGTCGGCTTTAATGCACAGGTCTCAAACTCAGACTCCGCACTTTCTCAGACTCGGCCGTCTGCACTTTCCCCACCTTAAGTCCTCCGTCGGCGTCTTAAATTCAGCAGGGAAGGCAGGACACTGCAGCCCGTGAGGACTTGGGCGTGCTCCCCTTCTGCAGGTCCGAGTAACCGTCCCGGGTGAAACTAGGCCTTTGGCGACGGCTGAAAGTTTTCTGTTTTTACGAGCATCGCTTAAGTTCTTTTATGCAAATGCCGGCGTGCCCACCCGTCGCCTTGTGTTTTACCCACGCTTGCTGAGAACCTGCTGTGTACCGTGCAGAACTCGGTACTTGTTTTGGATTCTAATACTTTTTTGTGGTGGATTACTCTTGCCTGGTGCAATTGAACCAACCAAGAGGACCGGAAGGCGGGGTTTGCACTTTTTGAGAGTCTGTTCCAATGCAGCAGACAAGCTCAGTAAAGCATTGAAATTTGAATCCAATGGTATTATGTGTTTGACCCAGGTCTGACTCTGTGGCCAGAGCGTGTACTGAGGTCAGAGGCAGGGCCTACTACACGCTTTTGTTCGCCTGCTGCTTCTCCTCCACAGGCCAGCCATTACTTTAACTTTTTTTGGGCCCTCTGCTAGCGAGGCGCGGGGGAGGATTTGGCACCCGTTTTTGGGCTCCAGCAGGAACCTGGGCTGGAACGGCTGTTGTGGAAAAGTTGTCGAGCCCTTCTGTCTCCCATTAGCTGGCGACCGAGTGCGGATTGATTGAAGAGCCGCACTGCCTCTCCAGCAGGTTTAATAGCCTGTCGGATCGGGGATCAACCCGGCGCGAACGAGGCTGCCCACTTCCTGATTGAGGGTCCTTAATCGCCATGTGACACTAAACCCTGATGGTGGGCGGGGTTTATTTGGATTCCGTTTAAATTAATTGTGGCCGGCATTCTGTCCAAGGTTGCTTCGTATCGTCGTTCTTAGAAATGCGGCAGAAACGGTGTGGAATTAAAGAACTGTGCCACATTCAGCCCTGAAAAAATGCTGCAAAACGTTTATGTAAACCGAAACGGTGGCGTGTTGAACATCCTGTTGCAAACCGTGGGCGGACTGACTGACGGTGCGGTTTGCTCCTATGGTGTCTCCCGACACACCCACCGAACAGGAACAAACGTACCTCAAGGCCTGTTGCGAAACGTTCAACACAGAAACCGTATCAAAAGTTTTTCAGATTGAACAACAGGAGCCTGGTTGTCGGTGAATTACATCAGCGCCTTGCAGTGGCCGCCCCTTTAAGGCTGTCTGAGATGCTGTGTGCTTGTTGCCTCATTCATGTGCTGCGCTTTAAAGGCTCTCTGTGATGTTGCACACTTGTGGCTCATTGCAGTGTCCGCCCCTTTAAGGCTCTCTGTGACGCTGCACACGTGTAGGCCCTTGCATGGGCCACCCATTTAAGACTGATATGCTGCGCCCCTTGGCTCAGGGCAAAGGCCCCCCTTTAAACCTCTTCGTGTGATGTTGCACACTTGTGGCTCATTGCAGTGTCCGCCACGGTCAGGCTCTGAGATGTTGCTCTCTTGGAGCTCCTTGCAGTGGCCGCCCCTTTAAGGCTCTGAGACGCTGCACACATGCGGCTGTTTTGGCACAGTTTTTAATCTACTTGTCATGCTGAGCAGGAACACGGCTCTTATCTTTTCCCGAAGGTCGTGCAGTCTCCCAAGAAGGGAAGTCTGGATCTCCTGCCTTTCAGAATGTGTGTGTGTGTGTGTGTGTGTGTGTGTGTGTGTGTGTGGAGACTGTTAAAGCAAAGCATGTTTCAAAATATGTCTGAGCCACTCGCTCGCAAAAATCTGATAGCAATAATGACACCGTATTATGGTGCAGTGCTTACATGCAACACATTTCTTTGATGTGTGCATCTTGTGTGTCTATGTGCTTTTAGTATTGTGTGCGTGTGCGTGCCCTGCAGTGGTGCTGCACATTATCTAGAGGTGTGCAGGTACTGGTGTGGTCCGCCCAGCATGGCTGCTGTTGGGACCCACAGGTGCGCACGCGCCCACACACACACATTCACACACTCCCACTCTCTCGCGCACGTACACGCACACACACGCACACACACACACACACACCTTCCCCCGGTGTGAAAGCGCTGTAACTGGGTTTGGCTGTAAATACATTAGGAAGGTATTTGCTGATGAGAGCTGGGATCGATACGTCCTTCTTTGTAAGCATTTTGTGCTTTTACTGGAAGGCTGCGCTGAGCACTGCGGATGCACTGCTGCTCTGCTGAGCACAGCGGCCCCTGAACACCGCCCCCTGCTGGCCCCGCCTGCACACCTGCGCCCTCCACTGCCCTTCCCGCCCAGTAACGGGTGCTCCTTTCTGCCCTGTGCTGCAGTCTGATTTGCCCAGTGAACAGAACGAGGGCCAGTAAGTGTGGGAGGTGTGGGGTGTGTCCAAATACTTCATTTCCTTCACTTGTATCACTTGTGTCAAATCATTTCAGAAGTATAGGAGACAAGTGGAGGAAAGGAGGATGCATTTTTCAGGTAATGGGACCCCTTCTGCCTATCAGTCTAACTTCAATAGGAGGGGGGGGAATCATAGTACTGTTAATGTCACACCCAAAAATGACCAGCGAAATTACCCTGCGGTTTTTAACACGCACGTCTGGATGTTACGCTTTTTTTTTTTCTTCCGTTATTCGTTTTATTGAATCTTTTTTTCAACCTTTCTGCGTTTTGGTGGCTTTCGCCGCCGTTTCAACACAGCCAATTAGTGGCTTCTCCTCTGCTTTGGAGCGTAATTACTCGGCTACGCTCCCCACATCAGAGGCGGCCCGAGTACTTGGCCGGCGGTCCGTCTGATTACCCATCCGTCCCAGCGGCGGCTTTTTAAACGGGGCCGTACGCGGCCGTACGCGGCCGTACGGCCGCGCGTAGCTGCTAGCTAATTGCTGTCCGCGCAGCGAAGGCTCCCTCCAAAAGCCACTTAACGAGGCATCTGTCAGCATTAATGAGCTTACGCGTCACGCGACCTGCGCTAGTTCCCTCTGATGCATTTGACGTCGTTTAGGCAGGTGCGTACTTTAATGCGGCGCAGTCGCTCGAGGTCGAAAATGAGGGGTTATTTCTTTATTTTTCGCCGTAGGGCTGCGCGATTTGAAACCCGGGTCTTCAGCATCGGTTAGCGTTGGGCTGTCAGTGATCGAGTGTTGAGGACTGCGGTGGCCACGGCTGTTTTTATGACGAGGCCGGATGAGAACGCAGGGGAAATCATTTCAAAAGCCCCAGCCTCGCTTCCGAAGGCACAAAAAAAACCGCTGCATGCGCTTTCTCGCCCTCTCGCTGTAAACGCCAACCCTGGACGACGGGGTGGGTGGAGAAAAAGCACACACACCAGGTCTTTTGTCAGCTTTTGAGATGATTTCATTCTTTCCCCCCCCCCCTCCTCCCCCCGTTCTCTCGCTCTCCTCTGGAGCTCAATCAATCTTGTAAAGTCTTGCGTAGGATTAGTGTCCTTCACAATCAGACGGCCGGAGAAGCTTCCTGTGGATTCTGTTCAGCTGCAGCGGTGGAGATTGTTTCGTTTGTATATTTCTTTCGAAACACCAGGCAAGACCAAGGCTGGCTGGTCTGACTGAAATGCTTGTTTGCTGATTTGCTGCCCGGATTAGATGCATTAGCGGGTTCTGCCAGTTCCAAACTTTGCAGCAGCTACGCATCTTGCATACCAAGTACTTGCAGGCCAACTGCATACCGTCACCAACAGTTGCTTTCTTCATTAGCTTAGCATTTAGCTATTTCCTGGCTTCCAGAGGCGGAAACTGCATTAATGCCACAAATAAGACCCTCACATGGGTCACTTGGGTTAGGGCGGTCTGTACTGTAAGTCTGCACAACTGTTCATAAGTCCTATCTGCTGTTCATAAGCAGTCTCCTTCTTTAGGACTGTCCATACTATTTATCAGCAGGTACTGTCCATTAGGACGGTCTGTGCTGTTCATAAGCTGTACTGCTCATTAGTGATATGTACATTTTAAGGGCTGTCTGTACTGTTAATAACCAGTTTTTTCATTCTGAAATAAAATGGATTGATGCTTTGTTCCTCAAAAGCTTTGATACTCATGTCCTGGGTTGCAACATGATGGACGTTTCTCACAATGGTTTACATGAGTCATGTAGGTCTACGTCATTTTTAAACTGCACTTTTCAAACCATTTGTCTTTACATCAAATACCAAAGTGCTTTACATCAAAAGGGTATGAAAGTAGCAGAGTTATAATAACATTAACATGACACCGGTCAAAATATTTGTTAAAGTCAAATTAAGTTGACCTCCTGAGCGGCGCGCACACACACATGAACATATGCACGCATACACATGAAAACACACACATTGTGATCTCTCTCTCTCTCTCTCTCTCTCTCTCTCTCACGCACACACACATACACACACACACGCACACACACACACACACACACACACACACACACAGCCCTGAAGCGTGAACATGGACAGTTCCCTAGCAACTACATGAAAAAGCAGCAGAGTATTTTTCTGCTGCCAAATGAAAATGCTGTGTACCCTGTGCTGTTGTGTTACTTGCCCTGCTGATGAGGACCAATCACCTGACCCCCCCTCACTTTACTATACTTGTGAGGACCAATTACCCTCCCCCCCCCCCCCCCCCCCCCTCGCTGTGCCATACTCATGAGGACCAATCGCTTTCCTCGCCATGCTGTGTCATACTCACGAGAACCAATTCGCTGCTTTCCCCTCGCTGGGATTAATAAAAGGCTCATATGGATTTTTTCTCACCCTTCACAGTAACATGGAGTATTGGGTAAACCAGACTGGGAGTTGGACCAGGAGACTGCAGGTTGCCCACTGCTGTATTCTTAAGCAAATTACTTAACCTGATGCGCCTCTGCAAATATCTAACTCTGTATATATTGATAAAACATAAATGAAAATGACTTCAGTCCTGACTGGACAGAGCTGTCTGCTCGTGGAATAAATTGTGAGGGTTTTTTTAGTTTGTTTCACGGTGGACCTCACTCTTTGCTGCCAGAGAACGGTCTCTTTAGTCCAAAAAAGAAAAGTACAGAACCTAGTTTTCTTTCCGGTCTGTGGCCCTTTTTTTCATATATTCTTTTTTTTCAGTGAACATAAATAGCTGACAGACCAGTAAAAGATCAGTCTTTTCTGAGCTGGAGGTCCCATGTTCTTCTCGCTGGGGTGCGAAGGTGTTTGCAGACAGAATGTAAACTGCGTTGTTGCTTTTGGACGGCAGCAGCCCATCGTGTCCTCCCCCCCCCTCCCATCGATCAGGCTCCGTTTTTAGTTTTAAGTGTGCCCACGGTCGGATGGCTGAGCTAGCAGGAAGCAACAGCAAATTAGATGAAATTAAGCACTCGCTGAGGCCTGACCCAAGTGTCCCCAAGGCAACGGGACCAAAGCTCCCAGAGCGCATGTGGATGGCGATGGCGATGGCGATGATGATGACGACGATGATGCGGAGCCGCGGGCACCGTACCACCCCCCTCCAGCGCACATTAGCGATCGCTACACTGCGCTAAGACTTGCCTTGGTGCGCTGACCTTTGACCACCCCCCCCCCCCCACGTTCGCCCTATTCATTGGCAGCCTTAACCGTGTCGCAGTGTTGACTTTTGTTTGCTTTGCAGCACAGATGCTCACTGACACAAACGTGCATTGACACATACGCACACACTCGTATTCACACACACACACACACACACACGCTTGCTCTTTTCACACTCGTACCCGTGTCTCTACAATACGTCCATACACCAAATTATAGATCCACTACAGTAATGGAATACTGGCTGTTAGTGGAATTTCATCTGTAATTGTGCGGTACAAATTGGCAGCCTTGGAAGTACGTGCTTTAACACCGGTGTGCCTCGTACCTCCAGCCCAGCTTTGATCAGCCGGAGCTAACGAGCCCTGCCCCCCCACCCAGTAGCAACAGCGGTAATGACGACCTGCCACTCAACGCGATATCAGATCAGGATGCGACGTTGATGAAACGTTTGCCTTGCCGTCTGTTCTTCGCTAACAGCCCCCCCTCCCCCCCCCCCATTAACACCGGAGCGCTAAAACGAAAACGCCCCTGCTCTACCTTCTCCCCGCACACCTCAGCGGATGCCCGCTATCCCCCTCCGCCCCTTTCCGAGCACTTTAACCGCACGAGCGCGTTATTTTTAAACGTTCCCTCCGGAGCCTCCGTCTCTAAACGAGCCCCCCCCCCTCCCATCTGTCGGGCTGACGGACGTGATTGATCGATGGCCCGGCTGACGCGTCCTGGCGCGGCGTACATCACGGAGACGAGCGCCCTCCCACACCGTTCGCTAACGCGGGCCCCAGGGCCACGCGCTATTGGCCGAGAGGACCAAAACGCAAAGTCGTGTGGCGGGTGGGGAACAATTCTAACAGGATGACCGTTTAATAACCCTTCGCTTTTTCCTGCCAAGTTTTTCAATGGTGGATAATCAGGGCCCTTCTGATACGGGGAAAGTCAGAACTGGAGCATCGTATCCTTGCCTGCAGCTTGGAGGCTGTTTGGGGAGGGGGGGGGTTACATAAGCACAGGATTGCAGACACAACCCAGCTTCCACCATTTAATTTTTTCAGCCTGCTGGAAATAATACTAGTTTTCATTTTGTGTAAAAAAACAAATACTTGCTTGCTTGAAATAGAGCCCCTTTGCACACAGAAGTTTTTGATAACCAATGTCAGGTAGTCGTCATGGGAACCCCTTAAGGGGGCGGTGCCTTTATGCAGTCTCGGACGTGCACGAGCCAATGGAAAGACGGCACTCTCCCTGGCACGGAGGCCGTGACTGGTTGATGAATGGGTTGATGCCCTCTAGTTCTCTCCGCCGCCTGACATGGTAAATCCTGCCTCCTCTCCCTCTTCTGCTGATTTACAAAAGGCCAGCGTCCGTAAATCACAGCCATCTCCCAACCTCCAGGCAGAATAACTTCTGCAGCCACAATGGCACATAACCTGCCCAGGTTCCCACACCCCCACCAGTCTTCCTCCCCACCAACAATCAGCAGTCGACACAATCTTTTGTTAAGGTGAGGCTAAAACGTGCTAATGCTAAGGCCTGCTAACTTTGTTGATGGTAATGCTAAAGCCTGATTTAGAAGAGACAAAAATGACACCTTTTCAACTGCAGTGTCGGTTTTTCTCAGTGTCGCACACCTGTGGAATCTTATGTCGGGGACACACTTGTACTTTGTCCCGACGTGTTGATTGGACAGCCAGACGGAACACTGAGATTCATTGTCATAGATTGGTCGTGCCAGACACCGCTGTTCCAGAAATGTACATCAGCTGTTTCACGTTACCATAGAGACAACAGAAGCCTCATCATAGACCTTTGGCCAAGTATGAATGCAGAACGTTGTGCGTCACATTCTTTTTTCTTTTTTGTCTTTCAACAGCAAGGGTCGTGCAAAGTATTAATCAGGCATGCTAACTTCATCAGTGCTTCAAGCGTGTTAGCATGTGCTAGCTTCATCAGTGAAATGGTTTCGTGCTGGGCAGGCTTTGTGTACCAAAACTCTAAAGGGCCACCGCTGGCATATGTGCTAACTGGAGAGGAACTACCAATCCCAGCCTCTGTTTTATCCCCCGAGTGTGGCCTGATGCCTCTTAGTCGTCTGCTTTGGCAGAGCTGGTCAGGAAAGACTTAGCTTCCCCCATTAATCTGTGTTTTAGGAAAAATATTTCTTTCTTTTCTGCTGAGCCTGTGAATGATGGTGCAGTGCGGTCCCTCTCAGTTTGTGCTCTTGCGTAACCTGGCGCATCCCATCATGCAACAGGCTGCCGGTGTGCGAGGGGAACGCAGAGCAGCGACCGGCCCCGTTTTCACAGCTGACGCGGTAATCCTGCAGCCATTTTAAAAGCCCCGCACACGCGTTAAACAGCACTCGGAGGGGAACCAGCCTCGCGCTCATTACTCCGTGAGCCGACAGACTTTTATCTGCGTCTTTGGCTGTTGACAAAGTGAGCCGAGGCGACGACTTGGGTTGCACTGTGACAGTCGCCGTGATCAAGGAGAATTAAAGATGCGGCTGTCTCTGCTCGCAGAATGATAATGCGCTGTGTGTGTGTGTGTGTGTGTGTGTGTGTGTGTGTGTGTGTGTGTGTGTGTGTGTGTGTGTGTGTGTGTGTGTGTGTGTGTGTGTGTGTGCGAGCCATTGGTGTGTGTGTGTGTGTGCCATTGGTGTGTGTGTGTGTGTGTGCGAGCCATTGGTGTGTGTGTGTGTGTGTGTGAGCGAGCCATTGGTGTGTGTGAGCGAGCCATTGGTGTGTGTGTGTGTGAGCGAGCCATTGGTGTGTGTGTGTGAGCCATTGGTGTGTGTGTGTGTGTGAGCGAGCCAGCCATTGGTGTGTGTGTGTTTGTTTGTGCATGCCTGTGTGTGTGAGAGCCTTTGGTGTGTGTGTGTGTGTGTATGTACATGTGTGCGCGCCCCTTTGGGGGGTGTGTGTGTGTCTGTGGGCGCGTTTTCCTTGACAGGGGCCATCATGCATGATAACTAGCATAGCAGCGAAATGCCAGCACGCATTTTAATCAGCTTTCCCGTTCGGTCAGACAATCAATTGAAAGCAGGGGTTGCCAGACGTGCTCCAGAGGAGCACTAGAATATGCTTTCTGTTAACCACTGCTTAATTAATCAATAAGCGATCTCACAGATTCTAGGGTCTAAATTAGGGATTGGTACAAGTAATGAATCGATTGATTACTCGTCTGGGGTCTGCCTTCTCTGATCGTTACCCCCCCCTCCCCTCACAAAGGCTATGCATGCACAACTACATGTTGGCCCCATTTATTAGTTATAAAAGTATGGAAAAAAACCTGCATTAGCATATATTTATTCCTCTGACACGAATAGAATAAAGCCAGCATATATTTTGAAATGCTTGTTTTGATTACCAAACCTTTTTATTTATTTATTTTTTTGTCGGTAAGCTGCTGTATGTTTGTTATTGACCGACGGCCCGAGTATTACGCAGTTAGAATGCCCTTAGCTCAGGGAAATTTCCCCAGGCAAATTTACCACCTCCGCATTGGGCGTAATGCCCAGCCCCTGTCATTATTGTAATCAAAATGTCTCGGAATATGCGTTTCTATTGCAGTGGAAACTAAGTATTCCAGCAAATATCCAGTACTCTATACCACTCGACCACCAGTGCATCTTTCTAGTCCCACTCTCAACCAGTTTGTTAGTTTAGCTTCAGGCAAAATAGTCTTAGAATGCTTATTGCAAAGATTGCTAGGCAATAACTAAATTGTATTCAAAATATAGGCTAAACTATGCACATTAAGCTATACCTAACTAGTGACTAGTCATTCATGGACATCAAGTTGACACTGTTGCAGCTATGGTATTGTAACTGTTGGCTTGCTAGCTCTTACAAATTTCCACTTTATTGAATCGGATTGACGCGCATTCGTTTAGAACAGCAATGTAATTTTTACAGCTGGACATATATGGAAAAACAATGCACATGACCCGGCCAATCAGTATTGAGTATTCGGCCATGTCTTCAATATATGTTTTTGTGGGAGTGCAAAATGAGTTGGGAATAAAATTATATCTCATCTGGCACTGTTTTCTTTTGGCTCAAAAACTAAGCCTTAAGACTTTATTATGATGGAAAAACTTTGGTATTGATGTGGGTTTATATATACAGGCATTCATTTTCTATACAACCAGTGGTTCCTTCCTGGCAAGATGCATTCTAAAAATAGATTCCCCATAAGAGCAGTAGATTTGGAATTGAGCACATCGATCTGTGAAATAATTGAAAATCACCATCCATACTCTGAAATGGTTGCTGGCTTTAAGGTGAAAATGTACACAGGCATGAGCCTTGGCTCTTCAGGGCCACGACCCTTGCTTTAACCCGTCAAACCCTTCCATCGCTTTAACCCTTTTTGGTGTGAGATCAAAAAATCTGTAATTAGAATGCTCTTTGCTGAACATTCTAATTCTAAATGCAATCACTGCAGATAATTGAAATCACTGCAGTCCTAGAACACTGATGTTGGATTTTTGGGGAAGCGACATTCCAAAAATTCATAAAATAAATACTCTTCAAATAATGTCCGTCTGACTGGTGGCCCTGACGTTCTCTTCCCCAAGGCTGAAAAAAAAAAAAAAAAAAGTCCCTGGGCTGCGTCAGTCTGTTCACCCCACACGAAACCACACGTTAAACGGCGCCGTTAAACGCCACAGTCGTGAACCCATGTCAATGCGTAGTGTTTAAAAGAAATGTGAAAATCCCGACATCCTGCTACAGGGTTTTTATTGAAGTGAGCGATGTATGGGGGTGGGGGTTGGGGGGGTGAGAATCTGCTTTGCAACGGTCTGCCAGCGAAAAGGGCCTCCTTACATAATCTGCGAAGTGGAAGGGATCCGAGCCGCAGTGGAGGAAGAGAGCCGGCTGAAATGAAACGCTTTGCAGAATCCTTTCAGCGACGCTCACGGTTCAGCGTCGCCGGAAATCTGAGCTACCTGACGACAGGCAGCCCCCCCCCCGACACGCTCTGGGTGTAAACACCATCTCCGCAAACCACACACCGCAAACACGGATAAATTGTAACCATTTTTATTTAAAAATATATGTCTTAAGGAAAAAAAGATCTTTTCAGTTAAAGCCACATCTTTACCCACTATACAGATATGAAATTGTACATATTACAATACAAAAGGAATAAAAGGCGGTGAAAGCATTCGTTTTGCGCACGGGGGGAGGGTGGGTGGGGGGGAGGGATGTGACTTTTGGGGTGTTTTTTTTTTTTTTTTTGTTCTTTTTTTTTTTTTTTTTCTTGAGGTGGAGAAGAGGGGGTATAACCAGAATAACAAAAGTACAGGAGACTGAGGAGGAGGAGGAGTGCTAATTGATGCACGTTTCTACATATTGTGTTTTTTTTTTTTTTGTTTAGTTTTTTTGTTTTTTTTTTGTTTCGTTTTTCCATCGCGTCCCAAGCTGGTGCCTTTACAGTGAGATTCCAGAATGTTTCCAAAGTACCCTTCGTATTTGTCTTCAAAAATAAAACGAAAAACCCCGCAAATAGTTGTTTTTGGGGTCCACCCCCCAGAGAATTCTGCACTTACACGGGACCCTTGATCCATCCTGGGCCGTTGCCGACAGAAACGAGGCTTGTCCATCTCCTTCAGGGGTCGAGGGGGTGACAATCCAAGGAAGGATCCCGAAATCCTTGTTCTTGGAACGTGCAAGGCGTGAGTGAGTGACTGAACGCAGGCGCCACATACGGGAAGCAGGAGCTAAACCTTTTCCCAAAGTAAAAGTTCTAGAAAGAAACAAAATGGCGACACATGGGATTGTAAACACGAACATAATTGGGGACATACAATTGGCGTACTGCGAAGGACCCTCCGTTATTTTGAAGCGCTGTCAGTAATGTTTGTAATGAGGGCTCTGCTAGCCCTCTGGCTGGTGGTGTAACAGGTCAGAGATTTTTTTAGACGACTCGATTATGAAGTTTTAATGAGCTGGCAGTTATGCCCACGTCTCCCGTTTTGTCTCCGGGCCTCGCTTTACGGGTGCTATGGAGACGAGAAATGTAAAATGGCTGCCGTTATTAAAGCTGTCTGGACCCGCACGGCCCAGACTCCAGCTCCTACATGGGTGATTGCCCCAGTGTGGTCTTTACTTTTAAGAACTCCACTTAATTTTTAATGAAATGGGTAGGCGAAAACCGGTGTGTTTGCACGGGCACCCCCCCCCCCCCCCACCCCCACCCCAATGGACGTTAATGAGAGCAAGGCTTGGCTCGCGTCGTCTTGAAAATAAAAGCTCAAGCAAAAACCGGCGATCGCGACGGTATGGTTTTAAAAGCTCTGAGAAGCCTCCTCAGCCGTCTCTCACAGAACCTCCCCGCCTCGCGTTCCGGCATTTTCCCTTGAACGACTGGCCGAGCGCAGCTGCTCTGCTGACGTCTCTCACTAGCACCCTCTAGGGGACACTCTGACCATCACTCCCTGCTCTTCCATATAAAGAAGCACTATTTCCACTGTTTTCCAGCCTGATATTTACTCCAGAACGGCCCCTAATCCCACTCCTCCCCCCCGGCCTGTTCCTTCCTTTTCTCAGACTCCACTGCCTCTGAAACTGTTTCTTCCCCTCAGGCCTACAACACCAGAAAACAAAACTCGAGTGTTTCAAGCTTTTAATCCAGCTTCTTAAAGCACTTGTTTGATAGCCCACTCCCCTTTCTTTCGTTTTTTTTCCTATCGGGCAAGTTTCCATTTTTTGGTTGTAATGTCCTCTTTAGTGCGTCTGTGTACTGGGGTGATGGTTAGTGTGTGTAAAGGGGGTGATGTTGGGTAGTGTGTGTAAAGGGGGTGGTGTTGGCTAGAGTGTGTAAAGGGGGTGATGTTGGGTCGTGTGTGTAACGGGGGTGTTGGATAGTGTGTGTAAAGGGGGTGATGTTGGGTAGTGTGTGTAAAGGGGGTGTTGTTGGGTAGAGTGTGTAAAGGGGGTGAGTTGGGTAGTGTGTGTAAAGGGGGTGATGTTGGGTAGAGTGTGTAAAGGGGGTGATGTTGGGTAGAGTGTGTAAAGGGTGATGTTGGGTAGAGTGTGTAAAGGGGGTGATGTTGGGTAGAGTGTGTAAAGGGGGTGGTGTTGGGTAGAGTGTGTAAAGGGGGTGGTGTTGGGTGGAGTGTGAAGGGTGTGGTGTTGGGTAGAGTGTGTAAAGGGTGTGGTGTTGGGTAGAGTGTGTAAAGGGTGTGGTGTTGGGTAGAGTGTGTAAAGGGGGTGGTGTTGGGTAGTGTGTGTAAAGGGGGTGATGGGTAGTGTGTGTAAAGGGGGTGATGTTGGGTAGTGTGTGTAAAGGGGTGTTGGTTTGCGCAGTGGAGGATGCGTTGCGGGCGGGCGGGTGTGTGGAAATGATAGATGAGACGCGGAGCTTCATTGGGATTCCTGGCGCCTCCGGCCGCAGCGCTGAAGCCAGCCATTGTGCTGCTGCTCTCTTCCGCTGTCTCCTGTTCACCCCCCTCGTCCCCCAGCCGGATGGACAAGCTCTCTCCCTCTCTCCTGCTCCCCCTCATCTCTCCCCGTTTCTCTCTCCCTCGCTCTTTACAGCTCACTCTCCTGCCCTTATCTCTCCCCCTCTCTTTCTGGCTCTCTGTCCTTCTCCCCTTCATCTCTCCCCTTCTTACCCTCTCCCTCTTTAGCTCTCCCCTTCTCTCCCTGTCTTACACTCTCTGCCCCTCTAGTTCTCCCTCTCTCTCCCCCTGTCTCTCTCCCTTTCTTTTGCTCTCCTCTCTCCTCCCATTAAGCGATGATACCGATCAAAGCACCTCCGGTCTTATTGGCAGCTGCTGCCCATAGTCAGACCTCCTCCAGTCCTCTCCTCGCTGTTCCTTCCCTGTCGTCCGTGGCTCGATTAGAAGCTGATAAAAGAATAGCCCCATGTCTTGCACACTGGTTTTGATGGCTGCTGGGCTTTCATCAGTGAACCTTTTCTCTCGCGGTTCCCTCTCTCTCTCCCTCCCTCCCTCTCGCTCTTTCTCCCTTGTCAGGAGGGGCTGCTTCTTTACGGCCAACGGCGTTAAATCTTGCTCCGGAGAGCCGGTGTGGGTGACACAGTATTAATATATATATACGTTTCTCCCCCCAGACTTAATTGGCTCCATCTTGAGTCTGTCAGACCTGATTACTTTCCCTGCTACGGGCAGTGGCTGGTAGACACTCCGTTCTGACTATCAAGCATTCCGCCAAATTGGGGTTGGGGGGCGGTGGGGGGAACGGGGATTTTTATTGAATTTATTGTCACAGGATTTATTTGTGCGTGTCAATGAAAGTGCTGCGTTAATGGCGGTACGGCGGGACGGGTTAAGCCCGGCTCGTGTTCGGCGGCCCGGACGTTACTGCGTTAACGAGCTCGGCCGCTCGGTAACCACGGCGTTCGATCGGCATCCTCGCAGGAGAGCCCAACCTCGTACGGAGCATTGCGGCATATCTCTGATGAACCTTTTCAGACACAGTGCTTACTTTATTTACCACGGTTAATAAGAGGTTATCCGGTTTGCCCAGAGGTTGAGTCAAAAAGAATAATAAAAAAACTCAGCGGCCCTACGTCTTAACATAATTTTTTAAAGATCACAGTTGATTTGGACCCAAGTGGATTTGAAATGGGATTCATCTCCCCTGTATGTTGTATCCCATGAGCCTGGCATTGGAAAGTATGCTTCATTCTTTTTTCAATCATTCAAACGATGGGAGTTGTTTTTGGTCTTTCTTTTTATTTTCATACCAAAAGGTGTGCAGTGGGGGTGGGTGGGGGTGGGCTCAAAACTATGCCATCTGTGCATCATACAAGAACTAGACTGAATAAAATTCTTCCTTTTTTTAAATACACAGAAACATCCACATCTTGGAAACTGCAATTCCTTATCGATCAGAAGAGGGCAGAGTTACCCCTCGAATAGCTATCTCAAGCACAACTTTCTAGAACAATTTTTTTCCCTCCTTTAAGTATGAATCTCTCACCCGTCTCGAATCTCTCATCCTCCGTGTCGCAGAATGGCTCGAACGAGCGATCAATCGTGCCGCCTCGTTCAGCCGACGCAACAGTTCCCTGCTTGATATGACCTCTTATTCATATTACAAAAATAAATTTGTGAATAATTCTTTACATCTGTTAACTTAAGAGTTAATTCCTCTGGAAATCCAACAATAAACAACAAATTTGCAAAAAGAAAAGGAACAAACAAAATCAGACTCCTCAATTCTGCTACTTTCTCATTAGCACGCAAAATCCAAAGTCGCCCTCAGTACATGTTTGTGTATGTGTGTGTATATATAGAATCTCTTTTATATAAACCGGAAAATAACGAACGGACAAAGGAAAGGAACGAACAAACAAACCCTGTTTTGGACTGGAATGGGCGAATGGCAGCGAGCAGCGAGGATGGGCAGGGGCAGGGGACAGGTCCTGGGGTCAAAGGTCAAGTTTACACTTCGCACTCTTTGTAAGGCAGCTGCTGGCACTTGCACTGCCCGTAGCCGTTGATGATGACGAGCGCCCCTTCCTCGTGGCTGGGCTCGTACTCGTTGTACGGCACCTGGGTCGCCAGGTCCGCCATGGGCTGCCGCGCCTGGGTCCTCATCTGGCGGCGGGCCTGCATGGCGGAGCAGTGGCGGATCCTCCTCAGGGTCGGGGGGCAGCACTTGCGCGACACGTACACCCCGAAAATGATGAGGAAGAAGGAGAAGAGCAGGGCCATGGTGCCAATGATCACCCTCTGGGTCAGCACCGTGTTGTCCTGTTCAGAGAAGTACCCCTCGTCCGTGGGCCCCGCGCCCGCCCCCGCCCCCTCCACCTCCACCGTGGTGAATCCGCCCCGGTCGGTGCGGGCGGTTGGGGGCACCGTGGCGACTGTGGGCGGGGCGGAGGCGTCCTCCTCGTCCTCGCCGTCCTCGGGGTTGTCGGGGACGTCCGAGCTGGCCCCAGCCACTGTGGTAACGCTCCTAATATCCTCTGCATAGATGTCCTGCGTGGGCGTGTGCATAATTCCAAAGGAGTTGCTGGAGACCTCCCGCGGCGGCGGGGCCGGGGCCTCGGAGGTTTGGGGGGCCCCTGCGGGCCACACAGGCGCGGCAGAGAAGTTTCGGCAGAGCTGGAACCCGTGGACGGCGTCGAGAATCTCCTCGCCCTGGGCATACTCAGGACTGTGGCAGAGGATGGCGTGCTCCCAGCGTCCTCTGAAAGCCCCCAGCCAGGTGGCCAAGGGACAGATGCGCTTGCTGCACTCCCACTGGTTGCTGGAGAGGCCCACGGTGGTCAGAGACCCCCAGGTCTCCAGGGTGGACGTCTCCAGGCTGCCCAGCTTGTTGTTGTCCAGCAGCAGCACCCTCAAGCCCGGGAGCGTCTGGAACACGTCCGGGGTGAGCACCCGGATCTCGTTGCCCGTCAGGTCGAGCTTCTCCAGAGTGGACCAAGTCCACTCCATCCCTCCGCAAGTCAGGTTGCTGATCTTATTCCACTGGAGGTGCAGGAACTGGAGGCCCACCAGCCGGGGGAAGTGGGCCAGGTTGACCTTGGTCAGCTGGTTGTGCTCCAGGTGCAGCTCCCGGAGCTTGACCAGCCCGGCGAATCCGTTCCGAGCCAGGCTCCGCAGACGGTTGTTGCTCAGGCCCAGGTACTCGAGGCTCCGGCAGTCCCAGAAGGCCCGGACGGGCGTGGTGCGCAGCGAGTTGGAGCGCAGGTGGAGGATCTGGAGCTTGCGGAGCCCGTGGAACAGCTCGGGCTCCAGGGCCGTGAGCTGGTTGAAGGACAAGTCGAGGATCTGGAGGTTGATGAGGTGGATGAAGGTGGTGTTAGGCAGCCGGGCGATACGGTTGGAGCTCAGGTTGAGGTCCTTGAGCTTGTAGAGGCCCTGGAAGGCGTCTTCTCGGACGCCCGTGACCTGGTTGTGGTCGAGGTGCAGCCAGGTGAGCTGGGAGAAGCCGTAGAACTGGTCGGGGCTGAGCTCGCCGATGGCGTTGTGGCGCAGCGAGAGGCCCAGGGCGCCTCGGTCGACGCCGTCCGGCGGAGAACGCAGGCCCTGCGTGTCACAGTAGAACTGCAGGTCCTCGCAGCGGCACTTCTGAGGGCAGGTGGTGCAGGAGGCGGGCAGGAGCGCGCTCAGAAGCAGCCAGAGCGAGCCCAACGTCGCCGCGGAAACTCCCGCCAGATCCCGCCTCGAAGGGAACCCTGCGATCAGGGGGGGGGAACACGTTTAAGCACAGCGCGCTGAACCTGGAGCTCGGCTCCGTCCCCTTTCCCCCCCCTCCCCTCCTCGCCACCCACCCCCCCCCCCACCTCTGCAGAGCTCAGCCGGCCCCCCCTCCCTCCACCCCAGTCCTTCTGCCTGCGTTTCACGATTCATGCCAGAGCGATGCCCTCCCCGCACACATTAGCATGTCTGTGCGCACACATGTCAATGTGTGCTTTATACTTTTAATCCGCGTCACAAGTCTTTATTTTACCCCCTTTATTTTTGAACATTTTTTAAAATGTTTCGTTTGAGGAGCAAATTGTGTACAGCAGGACTGGCTGACGGACGTATGTGCGCGCACGTATTTTCGCGTAACTACATCCGCTAACATTGGCATGATGGAATAAAGAACACTTTTTCTCCTCTGTCACCCCCCCTCTCACCCCCCCCCCATAGTCCGCAGCTTTCTCTCGAATCCGTTTTGCCACGGGTTCGACAGAGACACCGGATTTTTAATTAAAAACCACAAATATGCGGTGACTCCTCAGCTTTATGCAAATTAACATTGTTCCGGGCTTTCTCTGGTGTCCTTGTAATACATCGTGGGATTTTTTGTCCTAGAAATCATTTTTCAATTACTATAAGATTTCATTTTTTTCTTTTTTCTTTTTTTTACATCTACAGAAAACATTTGTCAGCTCGGACCGTAAAATAACGAACATAGACTCTGAGGCGGTTAAATACAGAAGGCGCTGTATGTGAAGGCAGCGGTGCGACTCTTCAGTGACAGGGAGAGGAATGCTGTTGCGGTAAATGAGTGAAGACCTCCAGCAGCCCCCCAGAGCGGCGAGCCCCTCTCTCTCTCTCTCCCCGCTCCCCTCCGCTCCGCTCCGCACCCTGCCAGACGAGCCGCTCCAAACGGCCAACTTACCCATTCTTTTGTGCACATCGGAGGCTGCATTCAACTGTCCCTCTCCGCAGACTCCGTGGCCATCCAGACGGAAGGGAAATCCAACGGTGAAAAAAAGCCCCTTTGACCAAACACAAAAGGAGTCGCGCTCTCCCGAAATAAAGCCAGACCCAATCCCCTCAGTTCCGACAAAGGCACAAATTCCATGTCCGACGATGTTGGCTTTACCCCCACCCCCCCCACCCCAATTTCCTTTTTCCTTTCCCCTTTTTTGATTATTTGTTTGCTCGATCCGTTTGATGCTTTTCCTGTCGGATTTTTTTTTTTCTTTTTAATTCCCTCTTAAATCTCAGGTCAGGAAAATGGATGTTATTTTCTCCTCGTCCGTGGCAAATCTTTGATTTTTTCCCCCCCCCTCTCTCGGAGTTGCCGATTTGCATCCAAAACGATCTCGGCGTTAGAAATCCTCACCCCCCCCCCCTTTTTTTTTTTTCTTTTTTCTTTTTTTTTTTCTTCTTCTCTCCTCCCCCCCCGGATCCCCCCTTCCCGACCGAGGTGGGCTCACTCGTTTAATTTAAGATCCGCTGGCGCAGTCTCCCAGTCCGGGGGCTGCCTCCGGACCCCCTAACTTGTTGATGGAAGCCAGCTCTGAGCAGCGCAGACACGGAGAGACGATCCGCAGCCAGTCCCGCACTTACACAGGCGACGCAGCAAGCAGCGGAGAGAGGAGAGAGAGAGAGAGAGAGCGAGAGAGAGAGAGCCAGAGAGGGAGGGAGGGAGAGGAGGAGGAGAGACGCCAATGCTTTTTCTGTGCTTTAGGTTGCAGGCACTCTGAGCTACAGAGTGGTGGCAGGCTGGCGTCGATCAATGATGCCGTTTCTCTCTCTCTCTCTCTCTCTCTCTCTCCCCTCTCGCTCGCTCACTCCTACTCGCGTTTGATTTCCCCCCCTCCCCTCCCTCTCTCGCTGCCTCTGTTCCTCTGTCGGAATATTGATAACTCGAATGTGTCACGGCTCACAGCTGAAATTAAACGTCACCGTAAGCGCCAGCTTTTTTTTTCTCTTCTTTTCTTTCCTGCGTCTGCCTGTTTTTTTAGTTTTTTTTTCTCCCCCCCCCCCCCCCCCCCCCTTTAATATTTAGTTTTTCCTCCGTGACAGGAAGAGTTTTATTTTTATTCCAGCCTTTGGCTTACGCACACGTGTCTGCGTGCGCTAAGAGCGATGGAAGGAGGAGCACTGCTTTTACTAATGCGCCTCTATTGACGCATTCTGATTCCATAGCTTTTTTTCTTTTTTCTTTTTTCTTTCTTTTTTTTTTGAATGAGTCCTCGCGCAGGAAGTGATGACGGACAGCGAGCCCCTAAGTGCGGCAGCCGACGGCGGGAGCCAGCGCGCGCGTTGATTAGAGGGTCAGAGGACGGTCGCCGCGCGGCGCTCCGTTATAAAAACCCTCCCCCCCCGCTCGGAGGTTTAATTTTTCACGGGAGGCGTGCCCCCACTGCAGATTGGACTGTAATTTAAATGTAGCGGAGGAGGAAGTGACAGGCGCGCGTTCGTGTGAAGTTTGGCGGGGGGACCGCTGTGGGGACGGGTCCCGTTCGTTTGGCTTCCTGTGGGTCCCGCTAGCTCGCCCCTTGAGCTTTTTGAATGTTTTTGGGTTTTTTTTGTTTGTGTTGCGAGTGACTAAAAGGGGACGTTCACCTGGATTTTTGTGAGGTTGTTAATTGGAGCAGTAGGGCACAGGCACACGGATGTATACACACACACACACACACACACACACAGACACACAGACATGCGCGAACACTCGTGCTCACGCATGTCTGCACACACTTGTAAGGCACAGAAAACCGAACCAATTAAAGCTTTCCGTCTATGACACCAGCATATGTCAACACATTAGTGGGATGTGGCTGTTATATTAGGTATGTATTTTTTATTCTTGCGACACTCGCCTGTACTGCGCACGTGGGCGGATGAAGGCTGACCGCACTCCCAGTGTGTGGGTGTGGGTGGGGTGTGGGGGTCATCACCTCATAAGCCTTTCTTTGGCAGAACAAGCAACCAATTACTGCGGGTTGCTTATGGTGCTTGCCCTATGGGAGCCTCTCCTGTCCCTTACCTTCTCATACGACCCCCACCGACCCCCCCTAATGCCAATGGGGCTGGGCCCTTAACCCCCAGTGGTTACCCCCCCCCCCCGAGCCCGTGTCACCCCAGGACTCCTGACAGACTGACCAGGGGGCCAATTACCCAGGCGCCCGAGAGCCTCACCGCGGCGGTCCCCCGTCAAAACCGACAGGGCGTTCAGCGGAAAGAGGGCTGTCTGTTCTAACCCAGCGCTTCCCCAATCTCCCTCACACACCTCATCAGGGATGCCATCCGTCTCCTTCCCATTCTGAGTCACCAAATATAGATTTAATTTTTTAATATGCGTTTTCCACGCCTTTTCCGTCGAACATACCCTCCGGCTACCGGGGCGAAAGCTCTCTACGTCTACTGTATCCTACACTGCACTTGTGACGCAACCGAGTCACTTTTCCTCTTGGTGAGAATGGGTATTTACCGATTAGTCGGTTGCAACAGGATGACAGCCGGGCTCCAGGAGCCCAGCGCTTCACCGCGAGCCAGCCGGCCTCAACACGCACGCCGGCGTGCATTGGTATCGGCGAGTTAACGCGCGTGCGTTAAGTAGGGCAGTGTATGTAACCGGCGCAGAGCCGTGGAAATGTCAGCGCTGCGGCGGCGTTCCAAAGCCGCGCCACTCGTATCTCAGCGAAAGCCGGGCTGAAATGGAGAACGAGGCGTACGCTAGCGCGCGGTCTCCAGCGCAGCCGGCGTGTCCTCGCAGCCTCCCATGATGCAGCCGGGTCGGCCCGCCCCAGTTTGGGCGCAGCAGGTCTTGCCTCCCGCGGGGAGGTTCGGGGGGGAGCGCGGCATCATGGCGGAGGTGTGCGGGGCTCGTGACTTCCTGCCTGGCAACAGCCCGGCCGAAGGAAGCGGAGAGAGAGAAGAGGGCGTGACGTGCGCATGAGTCGCCCGACGCGCTTGGCAAGGCGCGGCGTTTTAAGGCGCCCCCGACAGACAATATGTGCCCTCCTACTAGCTCCCCGGCGCCGCGCTGACTTTCACACAGGGCTTTTTTTCTGCGAAGATCGCCTTCTGGTCTCCAGCGACTCGCGAAAAACTCCGCGTTTATCCCTGAAAATGAAGTGGTTCCTGGGAGGCTGACGTGTCGTCCTCTCCCTCCCTCTCACTTTCCATCTCTCTCTTTCCGTCTCTCCGTCTCTGTCCCTCTCTCGGCGAAGACCGGGCCTCCCGCCTCACACGGTGGCGGTGCCGGCTCTTGGAAAACCGTTCCGGAAGATTCCGGCTCACGTTCCTATCCCCTTTCCCTGTCTTAATCGAACCAAGAAAAGTTTGTGTTGAACGCGCTGGTCTGTGCAAGGGCGTGCGTTGGATAAGCAGTGACCGTACACACTAAATGTATGCAGGCTTGGACCGAACGCACTGTAAATGTATGCAGGCTTGGACCGAACGCACTGTAAATGTATGCAGGCTTGGACCGAACGCACTGTAAATGTATGCAGGCTTGGACCGAACGCACTGTAAATGTATGCAGGCTTGGACCGAACGCACTGTAAATGTATGCAGGCTTGGACCGAACGCACTGTAAGCGTTGGCGTTTACACGCTACGGGTCAGGGTCAGCCATGACCTCAGTGGGGGTTTTTTTTTTTTCTTCCTCTGAGATATCATTATTTTATGACTCGTTCCCCGGCAACAGTGGAAAGCTGAAGTTCCCTCACGGAGCCGGATACGAACCTGTTGCCTGCTCGCAGTAAAATTCATGTGCGCGTTGAAAAGCTGTGTGTGTGTGTGTGTATGTGGACACGGAGGTGGAGGCTGGGTTTGAAGGAGCACACACACACTGGGGTGTATGGTAAAGACATAACGCTGCTCTGGCCCGGCTTGGCGTCCAGCGGTTGGGTCTGAGATTCTGGTGTTTTCTGGCCCGGACGGCTGGGCCTGCCGCACGTTCGATCATGTCCCGCCCCCGTCCCGTTCTCATTGGCTGCTAACAGGCTTTAAACTGCCCTCTGAGTTCCCGCTGGTTTGGTGAACGGGTGGAGCTAAGAAGCGGCCCACTCCGTGACCAGTCTTTGTGATTGGCAGGTAATTGGGCCAATTGCGCTGTGGTTGAAGGGGGGTCTGTAAAGTGTAGAGATGCTGGCTTCCTGCATTTAAGCTCAGTACACTTTCACACCCTGATCTCCCTTCACTCTCTTCAGTTAACCGCCTCATTGCTCAGCTCCTCTCGAATCTCCTGTCCCTACGCATTTTACATGACTGGACTGCCAAATACCCAGTTAAACCCTATTAGTAGACATATCAAAGGCATTTAGTGAGGTCCGAAAGTATTTGGACAGTGACCATTTTAAAAGGGCTGTAATTTCAATTCAGTTCACCCCGTATGGATGTAAATGCCCTCAAATTAAAGTGCCCACAGTTTGTTTAAGTCCATATGAAATGAACATGCAGGAAAAGCAGCCCTTTAAAATTCTGTCACTGTCCAGATATTTGCCACAGTACATTGAATGTAGTCATACCTGAAAAGTTCTAGAACTGAACATTCCTTCTGTAATGGGCAGTTAATTACTTTTTTTAAACTCTTAATCCGGGTGCGTGCGTGTGTCTCTCATTCTGTGTGAACAGAGCAATTGATCTAATTTCCTCCCGTCTCCCGTTCATTTCCTGTCATCTTCCCCGGACGTGCATCGAAACATTTTCTGCGCGGTATTCGGATCCCCGTCAACGCCATCCCTGAAAGGAGTTTTATTTTTGTGTCGTTGCGTTTCTGCGGGACCTCCTGAAGAGCGGTGGACAGGGCTGCCCGGGGCGCTGAGAGCGCAGGGGTTCACACGGACGTTGAGTCACCCAGAGCTGCTGGGTGCTCAACGCCAGGCGCTCGGGAGGGGTGAGCGCAGGACACGGGCACATTTAAGAGAAGAACCTCTCTCACCGGCTTTTATTTTATAGAGCCGGCATATGGGATTTCACAGTTCAGCTGTTGCTATGGAGATTATTTGTAGAAAACGCGAAGCTGGCTTTTTGCGTGCGTGTGTGAGCTTATTTGCGTGTGCGTGCTTGTGTGTGTGTGTGTGTGTGTGTGCGCGTGCGCATGCTTGCGTATGTACGCGTATGTGACGGCGAGTGCGCACGCTTGCTTGCGTGTGTGTGTGCGCGCACGGGTGTGTGTGTGCGGTGTGTGTGTGCGCGCACGGGTGTGTGTGTGCGGTGTGTGTGCGCGGTGTGTGTTGGTCGGCAGAGGCATTGGGGATCACAGATGAGCTGGGCTGCACAGCTCTGGGTTCTCAGCTCTGGGCGGTGAGAGCAGGCAGGAGATGGGGAATCTCCGGTCCGACGCCTGAGAGGCGCGCTGAAAAATTCAGACGGGCCGTCACGTGCCGGCTGAACATCGTTGTGTCGTTTCCACTTACCCCGAGACCTGGGCTCGCACGCGAGGGCGCAGGGGCATCAGAATAATGTGCCCACGCTTGGCGTGCGTCGGGCGCACTGAGGGAGATCTCGCAGGCGACCGCCGCACACGTTTCTGACACATACGGTACATGCGATGCATGCTGACAGCTGTGCGGTCCATCTGTGTTAATTGTTTATGGAGAGGATAGAACGAGGCGCAAAGCACTCTGTCGCCATGGCGAAGCTCGGGTCTCAAGACGACCTAGTCCTGTAATGGCGGTGGCATCTCAGATGATCCCGTAGTCTGTCTCTGCTCTAAGCCTGCATTAATCCTTTTAAGGTGTGAGGTCACACAGATGTGCTTAGAATGTTTTGAACTGAACATTCTATTGTTGGTGTTCTGGAATGCCATTGCTTTCAGCTACCGGTTGTGATTGTTACATCAGCCTTAGAATGTTTTGA